>NC_068423.1:32315009-32320009 GCF_023373465.1 Oncorhynchus keta | reverse complement strand
CAATTAACCAATTAACTCACACACTCAGCAAAAGCAGGCCTTTTGGGGAGCTTTTATAAAAACAAAACAGACATGAACTAATTTATATTTTTGTGTGTGACATCATTTGGTGTTGGAATTACTCCCATCCTATCATCACAATCAATTTTTATTTTATTTTTAATTTTTTTTTTTACAAAATATCTTCTCCAGATTCTTACTCTGTGATTCCCTCTGAAACCTTCTGTGTCAACTGTCTGTGCCGAACTGTCTGTGTCAACTGTCTGTGTCAACTGGTCATCTTTCTACTCCAGTATCTGTCCAAAGTTTGGACACACCTACTCATTCCAGGGTTTTTCTTCATTTTTTTTACAATTTTTTTTTTACATTGTAAACTATGAAATAACACATATGGAATCATGTAGTAACCAAAACAAATCAAAATATATTTTATTTTTGAGATTATTCAAAGTAGCCACCTTTTGCCTGTGTTTGAGCCAATCAGTGGTGTTGTGACAAGGTAGGGGTGGTATACAGAAGATGGCCCTATTTGTTAAAAGACCAAGTCCATATTATGGCAAGAACAGCTCAAATAAGCAAAGAGAAACGACAGTCCATCATTACTTTAAGACATGAAGGTCGGTCAATGTGGAACATTTGAATAACTTTTTAAGTTTCTTCAAGTGCAGTCGCAGAAACCATCAAGCGCTATAATGACACTGTCTCTCATGAGGACCACCACAGGAAAGGAAGACCCAGAGTTACCTCTGCTGCAGAGGATAAGCTCATTAGAGAGTTAACTGGCTCTCATGAGGACCGCTACAGGAAAGGAGACCCAGAGTTACCTCTGCTGCAGAGGATAAGTTCATTAGAGAGTTAACTGGCTCTCATGAGGACCGCCACAGGAAAGGAAGACCCAGAGTTACCTCTGCTGCAGAGGATAAGTTCATTAGAGAGTTAACTGGCTCTCATGAGGACCACCACAGGAAAGGAGACCCAGAGTTACCTCTGCTGCAGAGGATACATGTATTAGAGTTACCAGCCCAAATAAAGTGACAGACACATCTCAACATCAACTGTTCAGAGGAGACTGTGTGAATCAGGCCTTCATGGTCGAATTGCTGCAAAGAAACCATTACTAAAGGACACCAATACGAAGAAGAGACTTGCCTGGGCCAAGAAACACAAGCAATGGACATTAGACCGGTGGAAATCTGTCCTTTGGTCTGATGAGTCCAAATGGGACATTTTTGGTTCCAACCGCCGTGTCTTTTTGAGACGCAGAGTAGATGAACGGATGATCTACGCATGTGTGGTTCCCACCGTGAAGCATGGAGGAGGAGGTGTGATGGTGTGTGGTTTCCACCGTGAAGCATGGAGGAGGAGGTGTGATGGTGTGTGGTTTCCACCGTGAAGCATGGAGGAGGAGGTGTGATGGTGTGTGGTTTCCACCGTGAAGCATGGAGGAGGAGGTGTGATGGTGTGGGGGTGCTTTGTTGATGACACTGTGGGATTTATTTAGAATTCAAGGCACACTTAACCAGCATGGCCACCACAGCATTCTGCAGTGATACACCATCCCATCTGGTTTGGGCTTAGTGGGACTATCATTTGTTTTTTCAACAGGACAATGACCCAACACACCTCCTGGCTGTGTAAGGGCTATTTGACCAAGAAGGAGAGTGATGGAGTGCTGCATCAGATGACCTGGCCTCCACAATCACCCGACCTCAACCCAATTGAGAAGGTTCGGGATGAGTTGGCTCGCAGAATGAAGGAAAAGCAGCCAACAAGTGCTCAGCATATGTGGGAACCCCTTCAAGACTGTTGGAAAAGCATTGCAGGTGAAGCTGGTTGAGAGAATGCCAAGAGAACAAAGCTGTCATCAAGGCAAAGGGTTGCTACTAAAATAAAATATTTAAAATATGTAAAATATATTAATATAAAATATTTAAAATATGTTGATTTGACTAACACTTGTTTTGGTTACTACATGATTCCATATGTGTTATGTCTTCATAGTTGTGACGTCTTCACTGTTATTCTACAATGTGGAACATAGTAAAAATAAAGAACCCTTGAATGATGTGTCCAAACTTTGGACTAGTACTGTATATCATAGATAACATCATTTCTTCCTACTGAGCTCTGAGGGTTTTAATTCATCATAGGAACCATCTCGAATGAGACCAAAGTAAGAGGGGGAAAACGTATCTATTAAAGCCAATACATTTCATAAATCCAGATGTCTTGCCCATCTTTCGCCAGCAGAGAAACCATGGCAGATGTCCTATTTGATGCAAACTCCCAGCCATATTTGATGTGGGTTCATTAAATGTCCTGGTGATGATGAATCCTCAGTCCTCTGTGCTGTCTGTCTTAATGCTGATATTTAGTACTGTTAATGCATGATAATAATATCAATATATTACAATGTCTCTGTTACCTGTTAGCTAGAGGTTGCCTGTTAGCTAGAGGTTGCCTGTTAGCTAGAGGTTGCCTGTTAGCTAGAGGTTGCCTGTTAGCTAGAAGTTGCCGGTTACCTGTTAGCTAGAGGCTACCGGTTACCTGTTAGCTAGAGGCTACCGGTTACCTGTTAGCTAGAGGCTACCGGTTACCTGTTAGCTAGAGGCTGCCGGTTACCTGTTAGCTAGAGGTTGCCTGTTACCTGTTAGCTAGAGGCTGCCGGTTACCTGTTAGCTAGAGGTTGCCTGTTACCTGTTAGCTAGAGGTTGCCTGTTACCTGTTAGCTAGAGGCTGCCGGTTACCTGTTAGCTAGAGGCTGCCGGTTACCTGTTAGCTAGAGGCTGCCGGTTACCTGTTAGCTAGAGGCTGCCGGTTACCTGTTAGCTAGAGGCTGCCGGTTACCTGTTAGCTAGAGGCTGCCGGTTACCTGTTAGCTAGAGGCTGCCGGTTACCTGTTAGCGAGAGGTTGCCTGTTAGCGAGAGGTTGCCTGTTAGCGAGAGGTTGCCTGTTAGCGAGAGGTTGCCTGTTAGCGAGAGGTTGCCTGTTACCTGTTAGCTAGAGGCTGCCGGTTACCTGTTGGCTAGACGTTAGCGGTTACCTGTTGGCTAGACGTTAGCGGTTACCTGTTGGCTAGAGGTTAGCGGTTACCTGTTGGCTAGAGGTTAGCGGTTACCTGTTGGCTAGAGGTTAGCGGTTACCTGTTGGCTAGAGGTTACCGGTTACTTGTTGGCTAGGGGTTACCTGTTAGCCCGAGGTTACCGGTTACCTGTTAGCCCGAGGGTGCCTGTTAGCCCGAGGTTGCCTGTTAGCCCGAGGTTGCCTGTTAGCCCGAGGTTGCCTGTTAGCCCGAGGTTGCCTGTTACCTGTTAGCTAGAGGTTGCCTGTTACCTGTTAGCTAGAGGTTGCCTGTTACCTGTTAGCTAGAGGTTGCCTGTTACCTGTTAGCTAGAGGTTGCCTGTTACCTGTTAGCTAGAGGTTGCCTGTTACCTGTTAGCTAGAGGTTACCTGTTAGCTAGAGGTTACCTGTTAGCTAGAGGTTACCTGTTAGCTAGAGGTTGCCTGTTACCTGTTAGCTAGAGGTTGCCTGTTAGCTAGAGGTTACCTGTTAGCTAGAGGTTACCTGTTAGCTAGAGATTCCTTGAAGTTTATTAAACGATAATACAATGACTCATCTTGACAATTTGCTCAAAACTACTTTGGCCCCTCTTCCTCCTTCCCTCTCCTGTATCCCTCTATTCTTCTCTCCTCCTTCCCTCTCTTCTCCTCCCTCCTTCCCTCTCCCTCTCTCCTCCTTCCCTCTCCTCCCTCCTCCTTCCCTCTCCCTCTCCTCCCTCCTCCTTCCCTCTCCTCCTTCCCTCCTTCCCTCTCCTCTCCTTCCTCCTCATTTCCTCTCCTCCTCCCTCCTCCTTCCCTCTTCTCTCCTCCTTCCCTCTCCTTCCTCCTCCTTTCCTCTCCTCCCTCCTCCTTCCCTCTTCTCTCCTCCTTCCCTCTTCTCTCCTTCTCTCTCTCCCTCTCCTCCCTCCTCCTTCCCTCTCCCCTCCTCTCCTCCTTCCCTCTCCCTCTCCTCCCTCCTCCTTCTCTCTCTCCCTCCTCCTTCTCTCTCCCCCTCCTCCCTCCTCCTTCCCTCTCCCTCCTCCTTCCCTTTCCCTCCTTCCCTTTCCCTCCTTCCCTCTCCCACTCCTCCTTCCCTTTCCCTCCTTCCCCTCCCACTCCTCCTTCCCTCTCCTCCCTCCTCCTTCCCTCTCCCACTCCTCCTTCCCTCTCCTCCTCCTCCTTCCCTCCTCCTCCCTCTCCTCCTCCCCTCCTTCCCTCTCCTCCTCCCTCCCTCCTCCTTCCCTCTCTCCTCCCTCCTCCTTCCCTCTCCCCTCCTCTCCTCCTTCCCTCTCCTCCCTCCTCCTTCCCTCTCCTCCTTCCCTCTCCCTCTCCTCCCTCCTCCTTCCCTCTCCCTCTCCTCCCTCCTCCCCTCTCCTCCTTCCCTCTCCCCTCCTCTCCTCCTTCCAGAGGCAGTAGTAAATGACACCAGTGGAGAGAACAAGGCAGGGGCAGCTGATGTTTCTGCCAGTCAACACGTGATGGTCTGTGCCCTCAAAGAGCTGGGCAGCCTGGTGCAGAGTCTTAGTGCCACATCCTCACCGCTCATACAGGAACCCTCCATTGGTAGGACATTACACAGAACACACACCATGCAGGAATGCAGCACACACACACACACACTGGATATACTATTCTCACACACACACACACTGGATATACTATTCACACACACACACACACACTGGATATACTATTCTCACACACACACACACACACACACACACTGGATATACTATTCACACACACACACACACTGGATATACTATTCTCACACACACACACACACTGGATATACTATTTCTCACACACACACACACACTGGATATACTATTTCACACACACACACACACACTGGATATACTATTCTCACACACACACACACACACACTGGATATATACTATTCACACACACACACACACACACACACACACTGGATATACTATTCACACACACACACA